>NC_040907.2:168141516-168154016 GCF_004126475.2 Phyllostomus discolor | reverse complement strand
AGCAAAGTCTATGGAACTGGGCACAGGAACAACAGGGGCGGTCCCCGCTGCCCCTGCTGACTGTCCACGCCGGCCAGGCTTCCCCCCACGAAACACGTGCCTTGAAGCTTCAACGCCCTCACTAGCCAGCACCTGTCAGGGCGAATGGGATGTTTTTGTCTTTGAGTCGAGCACAGAGCGTACCTTCTGGCCGGAGTGGGAAGCATCACGGGAGGAATGCCACCCACCTTTGTCACCTCTCTTCCAACGAGCAAGAGTCCCCCGGCGCCGGCCCCTTTCAGCTAATAAACCTAGAGGAAACTCAATCCCCGTCTCAGTTCGTTGAACGGCTGATCATTCAGAAAAATTACACGATTTATTTCTACCATGTTATGAATTATTTATAGTCCTTCACAACTGAAAAAGTCACAGTTCATTATTAAGTCTTATAAAGACAGGGAACCACATTCCCTCCAAAGAAACGTTGGCCCGTGGTGGTCTAGCCCAGTGTAGGTGCCAACAGCGTATTAAATCGGTGAACAGACTTTCTGAACCTCCATCTTGTTTCCCTTTCTTCTCTGGGAAAATCGTTGGTTTTTAACCCTAAGTGAACCTCGTAAAAGCGCCCTCACACCCCACTAAGCCCCGGTAGCTATTTTCCTGTTTTCTTCCCAGATTCCCTTCTCCCCAGCCCCCACCCCAGGCCCTGCTTTGCCCTCTTCTCTATCTCTCGGCCATGCTCACTATTACCATAACATCTTTCATTATAAATCGATGGAAATTCATTGTAAGAAACTTGAGAAAAAAGGCAAAAACCCAACGACTTCATTAAAAAATAACATATATACATGCATTTTAAAAACATTTTTTTTCCAAAGTGTTGCAGGTTCGATTCCCAGTCAGGGTACATGCCTGGGTTGCAGGCCATGGCCCCCAGCAACCGCGCATTGATGTTTCTTTCTCTCTCTCTCTCTCTTTTTCCCTCCCCTCCCTCTCTAAAAATAAATAAAATCTTTAAAAAAAAACTTTAAAAAAACCATTTTTTTGTACAGACTTTTCATTCCCTCCCTTTCTTCTTCTTTTAAGTTTAAAAAATGAGAGAGCCATCAGAGCGATTGAAAACCTCTCCCACCCCCACTTAATGTGTCGTGGATACATGCCTCACGCCACCGAGAATCTTCCACGTCACGTTTTGAACGGTATGCGCAGCATTCCCTTGCAGGGGTGAGCTGTAATTTATTAAATCAGCCCTGGTTGTGGAGCCTTAAGGGTAATCCTCCCCACCCTTTTATCGCTATAAATATTGCTTCCGAGGGACGTCCTCAAACACAATAAATCTTTGCTCACACTTTGGCTTTTTCTTAAAATAAATTCCTCGAGGTGGGGTTGCAGGTCATAAAGTCTGAGCATTTTTCACTCCTCTCAGGTGATCAGTTCTCCAGAGTCAGGTGGCTTCCGACCCCCCCCCCACCACAGCGAGGGGAAGGCTACTGAGGAGGGAGCTTTCGATGGCTCCTCTCCCTTCCTTCACATTTGCAGCTGACCTTGGCCCTGAAGATGCCCTCCCCTTTGGGGAAGCCGTGCCAGGGAGCAGCTGTGTGTCTGTGAACCGCATTCCCGCTCGCTCTGACCTAGGGTTAGCAGGCTTCCAAATCTGCTGGAAAAATCCTAGCAATGCCAAGTCTGGGCTAGGTTGCCATGGTGACAGACGACGGTAGCAACTCTTTATCCACCTCCAGCCCCAAATCTTCAGAAAGCTCTCAAGATTCAGAAGTCACGAGGAAATATCTGTTTCATGGGCAAGGTAGTTTATTCCTAATCCACCCAATTGGGGTTCCTCTGTGGGCAAAGCTAATGACTAGCAAAATCTCACAGGGATCTTAGAAAAATACCGCTGCTCTGCCTTCTTTTTCTTTTTTTTTTTTTTCATTTTTCTTGCTTCCCCTGCTTTCCGTATCTCCCGAATAACCCCTGATTTCCCAAGTCATCTTAACATGTAGCTAGGCCACTGACAAAGAAGGGGCATTAAAAACAAGGGCACACACACACACAGTGAAAAGGCCCTTTGAGACACTCAGTGAAATTTGACTGGTTTAAATACTGGACGGCGCGCACACACACACACACACACACACACACACGTGCCCCTTCAGGTGTGGCAGTGGCCTCGTGGTTATGTAAGAACATGACCACAATGTTTACAGGCGCACGGACTGAAGTTTGCGCAGGGGAAAGGACGTGATGTCTTAGATTTGCTTTCAAATCATTTAGCAAAGAAACAGAAAGAGAGGAGATCATCGGGTAAATGTGGCCAAACAGATATTATTGAACTTCAGTGATAGGTTAAAACATTGTACCATTCTATGCTGAGCATGTTCAAAAGTCTTCATATCAAAAATTTTAATAAGAACAAGGTAATGTGTTTTGTGCTCATTATTTTTAAAAAAAGCGTTGGAATGGTCATGGCAGGAAAACATCTCTCTTACATTTATTCTGTGACTTAGCGTTTTCTTTTGAATGACACGTGGGGTTGCACCACCATCATTTCAGGGCTCGGGACCCATGAAGAGCTCGGGGAGCCCTGGTCCCAGCGTCCCAGTCCCAGAGCTACAGAGGACACCTCCCCTCCCCCGATGCCAATCAGTGGAACAAAGGCTAAGGTGACCCCCGACCTCTCCTCCAAGGTGGGGCCACAGCGTGTCAACTCCCTGGTGGTTCTCAGCCTTGGCATCCCGTGCCCCTTCTGTAAGTTAACACTGAAAGGGTATTATTAACACAGAAAAGATTTTTACTGCAGTTTGTACACAAGGCCTGCGAAAGTCAACCCTCTTCCTTTAGCCTGCTTTTGTTCTTCGTTGCTAGGCACTCCATTGCTTACGAGTGTAATATTTACTTTTATTTATTTTGTTTGCCCTTGTATTTGAAGAGTCTGGGCAGCACCCAGGATGCAGGAGCTGGGGATTTTCTGGAGGCTAAAATGCTCTGAGCTGCAGTTTGTCCACGCTGGCATCTAGGTGATAGGTTTTTCCCACCCAAGGTCAAGGTCCTGGTCGGTGCTGGGGTCTCTGCCTGAAGCAGCGCGTGGGATTCCCTCAGGAGGCGCAGGTTCAGGGGGCCTCAGAACACTGGGGCGAGGTGCTGGCGCTTTACCGCCCCACCTCAGCAATCACACGGAGGGCTTCCTTTGCAAAAAAAAATGCTTCCAAATAAATAGCCGTGGTATGAAGACTCAAATAATAACACAGAGTAAAATGCAGAAGTCCTTCCCCAGTCCCTTCCCAGTGATACCACCACGTATAATTTGGCATGAACCCCGACCTTCTAGAGCCCCAGCTCCTCAGAAATTATTCTAAGGACTAAGGTGGGGTGCGATACAAGGCAGACAAGCTTCTAAGATTTGGGGTCCAAACGATCCCTAAGAAGTCTCTAAGGAGAGCTCTAATGATGGACAAGCCTCAGTGCTATGGTGATAATCACATCCACTTGGAGAAGCCACAGGGAAAGCTCCCCGTCCTCCGCTCCCAGCTCCCCTGACACCGAAGGTGCCGGGATCTTCCCCAGACCCACCCACCCTCTGACTGCGCAGACGCCAGTGGGCGCCTGCAGGTCAGTTCCGACACCTGACACCGCCTGCCCAGATTTGGTGCAGACGGTTAAGGTTAACCGTCACAGGTTAAGGGCTTAGTCCCGTAAGACTGCCCCCACTTCAGCCCTCCACCAGGATCCCAACTGTTGCCTGCGCTCTGATTGGATATAAATCGGGGGTTCCCATGACTCCCTCCTCGGGCTTGGTAATTTGCTAGAATGGCTCCCAGACCTCCAGGAAACACTTACTGTCTACCACTTACTCAGGATGCAGATGAACAGCTGGATGAAGAAAGTGCTCGGGCACGATCTGGAAGGTCCTAAGCACAGGGGCTTCTGTCCCCGTGGAGTTGGGGTGCACCAGCCTCCCAGGGCATGGATATATTCAGTCTCTGTGGAATTGGGGAGCTCCTGTCCCCATGGAGTTGGGCTGCACCAGCTCCCAGGACATGGAAGTGCTCACCAACCTAGACACTCTTGAACCCTACCCACCGTGGGGGACTTTTGCGGAGGCTTCATCATGGAGACACGATCAATCACCAGTGCAGTCTCCAGCCCCTCCCCTCCCCTCAGACCGTGGACAGGGCGGCTGGGGTTACAAGTATTTCAACCTGACTCGGTCTTTCTGGCCAGCAGCCTCCATCCCAAAGTTCCGGAGCGCCCCCCTCCCAGAACTGCCTTATTAGAACAAAAGATGCTCATGTCACCCTAGGAAATCTCAAGGGACTTAGGACATCTGTGTGAGGACCTAGGGGCACAGACCAAGCATGGATTTCTTATTATGTCACAAGAAGGAAACTGTTCGTGAGAACGAGAGTCGGGAAGGTCCAGGTGACCTGAGCAGCAGCCCAAAGGTTGGGGGAGGTTCAGGTCTTGGAGGGGGAAGGTCTCTCTGGGGGAGAAAAGCAGGGCGGGGGGGGCCCAGGGCTTCTGCTCGTCCACGGGCACAGGACTGCATCCTTCAGGAGTACTGTGGCTGCACATGATAGGAAACCTGACCCAAACTGGCTTGGGCAAAAAGAGATTTTATTTATTCATGTAATTAAAGAGTGCGGTGGATAAGTTGAGTTCAGGCATAGCTTGACCCAGGAGCTCATAAAATGTCACATGCCTTTATCCCTCAGTTCTGCTCTTCGTGTGAACTGAATTCTCAGACCGCATTTGGTGGGCCAGGACGGCAGCCAGCAGCTCCACGGCCGGAAGTCTTTCAGGTCAGAGGGGGTGGAGAAAAGAAGGCATTTCGTCGTGTTCACTTCCGAGTAAGTGCCGGGATTCACTCCGAAGGGACGAACCTGGGACACGAGCCAGCCCCTAAAGCGATCACTGTCACCAGGGATTGACATCGCGCTAATGGGCCAGCTGGAATCACATGCTCCGAGGGAAGGGGAGTGGCTGTGGCTCAGAGGAGACTTGGGGTTCTGTTGCCGGAACGGGGTGCACTGGCGTCCAGAGGAAACCTGCAGCACGTGGCTTCCACAGGACTGGGGGTAACCAGGGCTTTGCTCTCCTGCCTGCGGGAGCCGAGGTCCACAGCAAAGAGATTAAAGGCAGCAGAGGCTGCCCGCACGAGTCTGGGGAACCTGTTTACTCTGCCCCAGCCTTCTGCCAGGGTGGCTGAGCAGGGCCACACCCAGTTCAGCCAGGGCTTCCCAGAACCTTCTGAGCAGACGCTGGTTGCCGGGTGCCCAAACCCAGGCCTGGGGGCTGGAGAGGACTGGATGGCTCCAGCTCCTGGAGAGGATGAGTCACCCAGGGAGAGAGAGTCGGGAGGCAGGAACCCCAGGGCAGCGTGTCCGCGGCATTGCTAGTCAGATGGCAGGCGGGCTGGGGCGTGAACTGGGGGCCCTGCCATAGGCCATGGCAGCCACTCCCGAGCATAGAGCGCTGAGAAAGAAAGAGGACGGCTGGCCTCGGAGGCAGAGCGGCAGCCCCTTCGGGTGCCTCGCTGGTTCCCCTGCTCAGGGGTGGCCTGAGGCCGGAGTCCCACTCCAGTGCCATGTAGCAGGCTCCCGGCCACCCGCATGAGGCCCCCGTTGCTCCGGCAGGGACAGAGGGTGGCAGAGACATTGTCGCTGCTGCCACAAACAGCCCCCCCCATGAAATGCGATGACGGACTTCGGGTCTGTCCCTTCGTCTGCTCTTCCCCCAGCCCAGGCGCCGTCTGCCACGGGCACCGAGAGACACGGGAACAAGAAGACTACGGAGGGGGAGCTGTAGACACAGGAAAGGCAGCGGACGGGGTTTGGGGAGGAAACCAGGTGGAGGCCTGAGGTTTAAGCGTGCCCTTGGGAAGGCGATCCAGTGACTAGGTGGCGTTGCACTGACAAGTGGACGTAAACAGAAAGTGACATCTCCGGGCTCGGCTGGGGGTGGGGTGGGGGCAGAGGGATATTAACCTTTGGAGCAGCAACACTTTTCACGCTGCTTCGCCCCTTGGGGACAGAACTATGCCGGAGTGTCTCATCATTCGGAGCCTCCTGAAACACGGGCTATCACAGAACGACTCTCCTTTCGCCTTGACGTTGTCTCTGTGGGCGTCAGGCACGGTAACCCCTTCTGCAGAGCACAGGCTGTTTCACCAGCGCAGGACTCCACAAGGGCTCTCAGCTGGGCATAATTTTTTAAGAAACCACCAAGAACACCTGAAATCCAGGAAGAAGCAGTCCCAGCAGCCACCCGGGCCCTCGGCTCGTGGCTGCTCCCTCCGTGTTCAAGGCCAGCAGCTCGGCACCTTCAGGTCTCCCCGAGTCCCACCCACTGCCACCTGACACACTGCCTTTTCCTCTTCTGCTTCTCTCCGAGATTTATAGGGGTTCCTTTGAAGTGCCTGATAAGGACCCTTGTGATTACATTTAGGGTCCACCGAGATAATCCCGGATAATCTCCCCATCTCACGGTCTTTAACTTAGTCACATCTGCAAAGCCCCTTTGGCCATAAAAAGTAACAACCACGAGTTCCAGGGATCAGGGCCCAGATGTCTTTGGGGGCCATTCTTCAGGCGACCACAGCAGTAATGACATCCAAGTGTACGTCCAAAAATCATGCTGGAGGGACCAGGGACAGGTGGGTCTCTCTCTGGCCTTCCGCTGCTACAACGTTAACCCGCCAGCTGGCCTGGCGTCTGGACAGAATTTCTCGTCGGGCGCTGCACGCTGTGTGCTGCTCGCTGCGGCAGCGTGAGATGGATCTCCGCAAGGCAGGTGCACGCAGACCTCGCCGGGATCTCCCGGGAACCCGTGGTGGACGGCCAGTCACTTCCCTTTGTTTCCCCCGAGAAAGGCCAAGTGATCAGCTGTAAGGTGAACGCTTCAGACTCTGGTCTGAGAAAGGGACAGGTGTCTCCCCGTGGAAGTGTCCAGGCTGCTGTCCTTTGATCTCTGATATCTGCCCTGTGCTGGTTTCCTCCGGCCCCCTCCGCTTTCTGCGGGCCACACCTCTCGGTGAAACGGCCGTGCGGTGGGGGTGGGGCAGCGGCCACGCAGCTTTGGGTAAAGTGGGGACAGAGAAGTCTCGGCCAAAGGACCAGAGAAAGGGCCTCTTCTAGTCCCTCCTGCAGCTGCATGTCAATTCATATTTCTCTTCTAACTCCAGAGCTGTTTTGGGAACTTCTAAATATTCTAAAACAGGCCGGACACAAGAGCTCGCTGGACGGCTGGGTTCTGCGTAACTGGAACATTCCAGAATCAGTCACCCCAAAGCCGCCCGAGTCCCCGAGGTCTGTTCTGACTGCGGAAGTCTCCAGTCTCCTGTTTCATCCTTTGTCTCCACGAAGAAGATCGTTCTGAGCAAGCAACACAGACGCACGGAAGAACTGGACAAGTTCTGCAGAATGCGATCCCCGCTTCCCTTGAGCTTTTTGCTCTGAACAGGACGAAAGCAGACTTGTTGCTGTTTTGCCATCTGCTGTGGCCCCAGGGCCACGGGACAATTTTTCTTTATGTCTCCTGTTGAGTTCCATGTCCCCTTGTTTCCGAAGGTCTCTCTATGGATGTCACTGCCATGCCACAGCGCTGGCTTCTGCCACCACCAGCGCCCAAGCGGGCGTGCCCGTGGGCCACGTGAGGGCACACTGTCCGAGCCCACGTGGGCCCTTCCATGACTCCTGCACAGTGACAAGGGCACGAGGACGAAGGGGCCACCCCTTATTGTCCCTTTGACTATGAAAACAACTCCGTGAGGGAGCTAGAGGGTCTCCATCTTCCAGGTTAAGATCTGAGACTCGGAAGAGTTCACTCGCCAAGAATCCCGGACACGGGGTTACCTTAAAGAATCCGCTTTTAAATAGATCAGACATTGGTAAAAACAGCCTTTCTTACTTACACACTTGTTTGCTTTTTCAGCCCATCTTTATTTCTCTCCACGGTTCTGTCTTTCTGACCTTGTCAGTATGGGAGCTGAGAAGGGGCCCGCCTATGACCCCAGAGGCTGGTGGTGCCCTCGGGGCTCCCCTCTGTCTGGGCTCCTGAACCCCAGAGCCCGGGGCCTGCTCCCCAGCTCCCCTTCTGCTGCCCTCCCCAGAAAAGGGGGTGCCGCCAGGGTAGGGTAGGTGGGGAGGATGGCTGCCCGAGTGATCTGTCGGTGGCCCTTCCAGATTCCATCCCCGTCACCAGCCCACATGGTCCTCGGAGCCTTGGTGGAGGTCTCTGCAGCCCTGCACAGTCCCCCCAGGTCTGGCAGGACGCACCTCCACCTCCCCATTACCAGGACCCGGCCCTCCCCCACAGAGAAGCTCCTCCCCTCGAAGGGCTCCTTCTCTCTGGAATTCCATTCACCAAGGGTTTCCTGCATCCCAATGCTCTGAGAGAGAAAAGCACACTTCTTACTTTGCCCACATTTCTCTTGTGGGACCCCCAAAACAAAGGTCTTTCACATGCTGCCCCATTCGAACTGGAGGCAGAAGTCCCCGCCTGTTTTCTGTGTTTCTTTTCTTCGTTTCCGTTTCTCTTCTTTACCAGCAGGCGCTGCAAGAAGTAGAGGTGGACATTCTAGGAATGAGGCCAGGGTGACCCTGAGGCCAGGCACCCCACTGGTGCCTGGGATGCTCCGTGGCTCCACTCCTACCTGGAGAGATCAGCACATGGCCCACCACCTAAGGGAGACACGGAGGAGTACCCAGAGCACCACAGCCCTGCCAGTGGGGACACGTGGCTCCTGCTGCCACCAAACCACCGTGAGGTCTTGGACGTGTCACCACCCTGCCGGACGTCCAGTTTCTCCTTTGCGACGGAGGAGTTTCTGCTTTACTGCCTTTGCGGGGAATTGGGCTGCAGCGCTTTAAGGTTCTGGCTCAGTTTTGCACGAAAAGAGAAACAGAGAGGGCGTCTGGTGGCATCTGGCTTCCGGTAACGCGAGAGGCCGCGGTCATGCTCCCTCGGTCATTAACTGGGGATGATAACGTACACACAAGGCACTAATTCTTTATTTTTAAAAAATAAGGTGGTGGCTAATTTGATTTGAACGCTCCAGTCCGGGAGTACGCTTCGTGATTTTTAATCCAATTAGTGTTGGAGAGACTCCCGATTCTGAAGGATCTGGTTTCTGCTTGTGTGAGTTCTGGGCCCCGGTGACTCACGTTTCGAGAAGAGAGAAGTCGGGGCCTACGGTCAATAAAAGGGGTCTGTTTATATGGGTGCTTTGTTTTCTGTTATTAGACCCAAGCGGCAGGGAGTGGAGGCCTTGCCTGTAGCTCAAGTTTCTGTAAGCAGCAGAATGCCCACAGACCATTTCAGCTTGAAAGTGTTCCCCACGTATTAGAATGATTTTCCCATAGGGTCTCAAACACATCCTACTTGAAGATAAACAAAGCCGCAATCATGCCCACCACACACGGGAACATTCTGGAAGTCCCCCCAGAGCTCAGGGGGTCCATCAGCCAGTGGGTCAGCTTTTGATTCTCGATGAATAGTACATCAGGACCCTCAGTGCCTGACTCACCCCGACATTAAACCCTTTCTCTTCACGTTAGGCCTGAAGATCAGTCTGAACCTCTCTTCAAATAAGGAGCCTTTTCACTGAGAAAAGAATGCCCTGAATCCAATCTTCGATTCTGTTTTGTTAGCACCGCATCAGTGGAATACTCTGAAACTTCTAAGAGAGAGTATTTGTAGCAACACTGTACTGAGATTTCCACACTAAAATTTTCTTCATCCTGTAAGACCCCATCCCTCTCAAGGTGATTTCATAAGAAGAAACTTTCTCCTGTCCTTGGCGGCTGTTGATACAAGTGACACGAAACCACTTTAGGCGTGATGCAAGCGGTGCCCCGCTGCCCCTGTGATAAATCAGCCGAGGATCCCATTTGCAGGTGACAGGAAAGCGAAAAGAAAACAGAACGTGGAAGGAAAGAGAGGAAACCCCTTTGTAGATCCCATCTGCCCGGCAGCGTGCGCCTCCTGCTGTGCTCCCCCTCCCGGGATCCGGCGGTGGGGGTGGGGGGGGATGTTTGCGGAGAAGCGCCGTGTCTCGGGTGGACTGCGTTGGTCAGAAGGGAATGTCTCTAAATAGTTTCGGTGTTATTGCACAAGGCGGAATTTAATCTCTCTGCCCCGTCCTCAGGTGACCGGAAAAGAACAGGGAGATGACTCTGACATAGTTGCAACAGGAAAGAAGTTCCCGGAGCATTATGACCCCCGGGGCCCTCGGCGACGAATCTGGCTCCGTGCGCTCAAATTCACTGTGAAAACACAGATGAGACCAACTAAAAACACTCCCGAAGCGAAAAGCAAACACGGTCCCATCAGCAAGGCGTCGCGGAGAGCGGGGAAAACATGCCTCCGTCAAGAATGTGCAAAACAGGGTGTGGCCTTGCATAAACATTTCTGCCTCCGAGGGCGCTGGGAAAATCAAAACCACACGGAGCTCCGGATCGGGGCTCGCGGCAAAGCGGTTAGTGACAAGATCGCTTCTTCTTGGCACTCCGGAGAGCGGGATTAGTTCATTGAATCTGTGGTTTTTAGATTTAGCCGGTGCTTCTGGGTGTGGGACTGGACGGACGGGTTCTCGGGCCCGTTTTTGTGCGGGTCCGGTGCCCAGTTCTCCAGGAGGAGGGCCCGTCTGTGGTCCATCAGCGCCCCGGCCTGTTGACACAGTCCGATGCGGTGAGACGTGGGCCTGCAGGGGCGTCACTAGCAACCTGGGACGCCACCAGCCACCAGGAGGAAGGCCCCTTTTCTCCTAGATGCCCCCTTACCACGATCTCAAGTTCAGAACAGGAGTCGGGATTGGGGGAAAGGCACGGTAGCAAAGGGAGGAATAAACCCACCCCCTCCAAGAGATTCCCCAGCGTTAAGAAATGAGGAAAGATACTAAAAAATATTTAAATAGGTGAGGCAGAGGAATGGCGGGGGATTCACTGATTGCCCTCTTTCACCTAATTGTCAAGCTTGACGCTTTTATAAAACTGCCAAGTTCTTCGAGTTGCCGCTCAGAAGACCCCCAGATATAAAGACGTCATAAGAACATCTCAAAGGAATGCCTGTACGAATTTTGTTTCCACCCCTACCTAAACCCTCAGTGCCACCCATTATCATCCATCTAAGTGGGTAAAAGTGGGATATTTTGTCTCTACTTTGTAATCAGGGCATATGACCCAGGTAAGTTCTTCTTTAAGGAAGATTATGGTACCCAAACAGTGTTGCTCTACAGGGCTGTCCAACCCTTTTGGCGTCTCTGCCCCACACTGGAAGAACAGTTGTCCGGGCCACACATTACCTGCATTTTGACATGCAATCACAAGAAAATCTCATAATGTTTTAAGTAAATTTACGATTTTGTGTTGGGCCACATTCCAGCCATCCTGGGCCGCATGGGGCCCGCGGGCCGTGGGTTAGACACCCCTGCTAGGAGAACCCAGAGCAAACAGACCTTGCGAGTTCTCAGGAGGGCACAGCATCCTCAGACTCCATGGTAACGAGCTACTGCTCCGTTCCTCCCCTGAATTCTCTCAGGTTTAAAGTTAGAAGTCTGTGGTCAGGGGGCAGCGGTAATGATCGGAAGAGCATGAAACCCAGCGCTCAGGTTTCAGTTGGACAGCTGTCCCCTAGGTGGGTGAATAGCCGAGAAAAGTCAGGTGACCTGGACTATTAGGTCTAATTCCCTCACTAATTAAATGGATTGAACTGGGACCGAGAATCTAGAGAGTTCATCCTACCCCTTCCCCAATATCTACTAGTCAAGGAGCTGATAAAAAAATTCTTTTTCTCCTTAGATTAAGGTTAAGGCTCATGCTTGTGAAATATCCTAATATTCTAGCCCATCTGTGTTTATAAATTGGATACTTTAATTGCTTTTTAGAGGGCTAAATCAAAACTCATGATTCTGGAAACATCGGTTTAAAAAACAGGAACAGGCAGGGAGCATCCCGGTTGTAACTAAATTCTCGGGTAACTTGAAGAGATGAGGAAATTATATTCTGATTGCTAGTTTATAATCTCACCATTAGTACGCTTTTTCCTTAGGTGTGAGTGATTATCTTGGCCTCAACAGTCCAACTTTTTAAATGTCCAAAGCAAGCCAAAGTAACTGGATACACAGAAACAAACAATAAGAAAATAAGACAAGTAAAAAAAAATATGCTCCAAATTCTTGCCCCTTACCTCACACTAAATCAAGATTATGCCTTCAGATGTTTCCTGTTAGAATTCAGACATTCCCAGTGCTTTGCATATGATCATTGCGGACATTGGCCAGCGGGGAGGAAGCAGAATGTGGAAAAGGGTTTCTCTCCAACTCATTCTTGCGTGGCGCCCCCTGCAGGGATTTGGTGGAGTTTCAGCCAGGAGCAGGCCTTTCTGGATTCTTGCTCCTTCCCTGTCTTCCCCGGCAGGATGCAGCACGCTCTCTTTTTGAGGCGGCCACGTAGGCATGTAGAGAAAGTTGTAAGGCGTTGTATCTAGTTCCAAGGCCCCCATTCACGTGATGTGGGCAAAGGTTCTGG